>NW_028277098.1:10000000-10037500 GCF_059951505.1 Python bivittatus | reverse complement strand
TCCTTTGTTTTTATGCTTTTAGTTAGTTCCCAGACTCACCTTTGCAAGTTGTGGGGGGGGGGGGGAGCAGAGAAATCAAATAAAGAAACAAATAAATAAATGCTTGGTAGTTTGAATGTTCTTCATCATTGTCCTTTTTTGGCTCTGGGATAAAAACTATTTTTCAGTCCCTACATCCTCCATACCTGCTTCAAAATCATCCATAGCACTTTAAATGCATTGTCTTGCAAGGTTTTAAAAAGTTTGATCAGTATTTCATCCATCCTTGCAGCTTGCTTTCTAGGGGCCATTTCACTTCAGTTTCCAGAATGGAACAATCCAATTCAGTGATCAACCCATAAAGTATAATTAATATGAGGATATTTTTTACACAGTTCAGTATTTTTGCTTCATCTCTTCTTTATAACTTCTTTCTCCAGTAGATCTTTGTTTTGTTTTGTTTTTGTCTTTTATTGTGTCTATCTTTACATAAAAGATTCCCCTGATTTTTAAATACATCTCTTATTCTTCCTATTGGATTGTTATCCTCAGTTTCATTGCAATGATTATTTTGATATAAATAATAAGGTATTTAGATATAATTTCTTGTCTCTTCTTTCTTTCAACTTTGCCCCAATTGGCTGGGCAAATTTTCCTCTGCCTCTATGTCTTTTGCTTCAGCTATTTTCAACGTATCAGGAGATATGTTTGTCTTCTCTTCTCTTTTACACTTTGAGATATTTTTGTTTGCTATACCTTTAATGATATTATGAATTTCACTCTAGAGTTCTTCAGGCACTCTATTTATTAAATATAATCCATTAAATCTACTATTTACCTTCACCACATTATAATCATATAGAATGCAGCTCAGGTCATATCTTGTTGATCTGATTTTACTTGTTTTCTTTAGGGTTTTTGTTTTTTGAGTTTTTTAAAGTGCTGTAATTTTTCAAGAATAAATTCACAATTTGAGCTGCAGGTCTTGTTTTTGCTTATTGAACTTTTCCTTCTTTGCCTGATGAATATATAAACTTGATTCTGGTTTTGTCCATGTATTCAAATAAGGGACTTGCAATAAATATTTAAATTTTCTTGGCAGAATTCTATTAGTCTTTCTCCTGCTTTGTTTTATACACTGAAGCCAAAACTTCTCATTATTCCAGATGCTATTTTGTTTCTAACTTTATCAATTATAATTTATTTTTCTCTCTCTCCCTCTGTTTATTTTTTTGAGGTGCAGGAATTGTATCAGCTAGATGTTGCCTGGCCCCATAGAAGTTTGGGGCCTTTGCAGCATTGAACTTTCCTTTTGCCTTTGGCCACATCAGCAGTTGGACATCCTTTCAGGTTAATCCTCCACATGACAAGCACCAATGTTATTCATATGTGCCCTCTGCACTTCCGCAGTAGTTTATCAGATACCTTCCAACCTGGGGGGCTTAACTTCCGGTATCACGTTGACATTGCCCTGGTTATGACCCATAATGGGATCTAAGTAAATTAGATCAAAGAATGGAACCCAACATACTGTTGTTAGGATTCCACTGCTCAAGTGTAATGAAATATAGTAATATTTTAGCACAATCTTTTGATATATTCAAGTTTAAGTTGTCACAAGGAAGTGCATTTTAAGATCTTTTGGCATGTTCTTTGACTGAAAACAATTCTAATAATCTTCTTAGTTCATTCAACATAAAGGCAGTTCTGTAACACAGAGGTAAAAGAGTCTACATTTTGGCATATATAGTATGGCTGTGCAATGCTTTGGGTTCAGTTCCAAGAACTGCTTTGAACAGCTTGAGAACAGAAGTGCAGAATCTGACAGTAATTCATTAAAGTAATGGCATATGTTGCCTGAAAAGAGACACCGCTGTTTTAATAAGTTGCCAAGAGCTGCTGCATTCATATTCCTATGCAATCAAATCTGAAGCATAGCACTGCTGTAATGTATAGCATACAACAATTGTACGCCATGTCAGACACCATTACAGGTATTAAGGTTGGCACTAGCCATACTAGATGCATTAGAAACATAATTATCTATGGTCTAAATTACAAAGGGAGTAATCTGAATCCCACTAACACCTTCTTCAGATGACATACCTGATAACTTGAGTGTATTGTGAAGAATTTAGTTTTTAGATGGTGACTAATACCTCTTCCAAAAAATATTATTATATTTGATTACAGATTTCTCTTAAACCAATGGAAGTTTTTGGGCAACCTCTGATTCGTCTTCCACACTTCTGCATTTTATATATAAGAGCAAACTTCAAAGTCACCTAATGACTACTCTGAATGATAATTAACAACCACAAGGGATTCAGAAACCTCTGTACCTATTAATTTAGGTGTGGGTTTCATTTCAAGATACTGTCTTATAAAAGAAAGAAGTATTGTATTCAGAGTCTTTCCAGTTGGAAAAAAAGAATGGCAACACCAAAGTGAGAGAGAGACAGAAGAGGAGGAAACTGAACAAAGGTTTACAAAACATGCCCTTTGACAAAAGATTCTTGAATAAAGAAGAGCTTTACTATCAGGACTTCTGAAGGAAGAAATGGTGGATTGAAGACAGCTCCACTAAAAGTGGAGCTGATGACCATGGGGAAGAACAGAGAGCCAGTGAGTAGACCGCTCTTCAACCCTCTACAGATAAGGAGAGGATGGGAGATCACCCACAGGTGCTCCAGACGGTTGCTCCTAGTGAGGATGCCACAAGATGTCTCCAGCAGGTTTTGAGCACTAGGAGAAGAGGGAATAGCCATCTTGCTCAAACTGTGGTCTGTGCCTTTAAAAGGACCCTAAATTCTCATATTTCCTTTTCTAATAACATTCGGAAATTGTTAACTACTTTTCAGCTATTAGAGACATTTGGATCCAGAAGTCTGAAAACACCAGGTGTGTCTGCCTTCAATCCTTAAGGAAAGAAAATTTTAACTAACAAGCTTAAGAACTTTAAAAAATTGAAATAAACAGCAAAAGGCTAATTAGGACTTTGATTTTAGAAAGTTATAAATAGATTGAGGTCCAGAAAGATTTGAAATAAGATTTTGGAATTAATTGTAAAGAATCCTTCCTGTGGGAAAGTGGATTTGTTTTGAATTTTTTAATAGAGACATAATAGACATAATAGAGATAAGCAATTTTAAAAATTGGACACTAGATGGAATTAAAGATTTTAATTAAAGGAGAAGAATACATAAACCTGATTAACAGCTACACGATGTCACAAAATATTATAACATTGGAAACACTGAAGGACACTTCTGAAAAATGGAATCAGAAGTTAATATCAACACTGTCAATAGCTATGGATAGATTGTGTCTGAAAGATGTTATAGAAGAGGAACAAGTTTTATCTGACAAGACAGAGACAGAGTTGACACTGAAAGAGGATCTACAAATGACAGGCTACAAGAATGACATGGGAAAAGATGTCTTATTGGACATGCAAAAGAAACTGGTTGATGCTTTAAAAATCAAAAGGGAATTACAAATAATAAACCAAGAGAGCAGCCTGGATAATTCTTTTATATTAGATTTACAAAAGAGGTTTGTTAAAGCTTGGATGAATCTTGTAAGAAGAGGCAAAAAAGAAAGGAAAAGAAATCAAGTTCTATGACATTACTTGAATGGACTAAAGATTAAGATTGTTAGAAGTAAAAGGAATGAATATAAAGTTGGTTTATTTGACAAAGCTTAAAATAGATATGTTGTTATTTCTGGCAACACTTAATGGACTTTTGCTGGCACTAGGACTGAAAAGTTGATGCTTTATAGATTTGTTTATAGATAAGAGATGGAACATGGGATGAAGGGATCATTGGTTGTAAATTAAGAGGAGGTGAAAAGTTACTAAAATTGTTTATATTTGTTGTGATGAAGGTTGGAAGTCACTTCCAAACTATATATATTTCTTATCTTTTTCTTTATTATTTTCTTTCTTTCTTTCTTTCTTTCTTTCTTTCTTTCTTTCTTTCTTTCTTTCTTTCTTTCCTACATTTCTTTTCCTTTGCAGTTTTTACTCTTTCTTTTTACTCTTCTTTCTTTCTTTTAGTTTGTATTATTGCAATATAATCTTTAATAAAATTATTTTAAAAGGATGAGTTTTACTATCAATATTTTTATTTCAATATTACTCTTTTACACTTTCTTCCATGCTTCCAAACAAAATAAAGCAGATAAAAATGCCATTAACAGAAAAAGAACAATGTTGCATTATTTTTTAAAAAAATATTTCCTTTTTTTATATTACCTTGCACTGTAAGGAATACAGATGCCCTGGTGAAACCACCTTCATTAGAAGCCACACAGCTGTACTCTCCAGCATCTGACAGTTTGACTGTTTTGATTTCAAGAGAGAGATTGCTCATCGTTCGCATCCTCAAGGGCTCTAAGAGTTTCACATCCCTGTTATTTCTGTGCCAGGTGAGATTGTAACGCACTGTGCTCATAGTTAAGCATGTAAGAATGGCTCTATCACCAGGAGTGACAGTAACATTGTTAGGAACCTGTATGACAGGTGGGGGTTCTGTGCAGAAGAAAACAAGAAGAAAAAGGAAAAAAAATTCATTTGATCAACAGTCAAGGAAGGAGAAGAGGATGTCTCAGTTAATTAAGCAAGAACTCCTTCATGTTTGAGTAGCCTACCATTTGTGCATTCATTGCTACTTCTCCTACTCACTCGCTTCCTTCCTATTAGTCCATCTCATGTTCTCACCTGCTGTTACCTAGCAACAGAAACATGTCTACCTCTTCCATTGGTGCATCCTCTTTCCTGCTTCAAATGCTTCCCCTACTCTTTCACTTACCTTACAGCCTACTAGTAATCATACCTGTTTCTACATGGAAGAAGCCATCTCTGCTTCCTGTTCTTCCACCATCAGAGTTTCACATTACATATTGTTTTATAAGAAAGAGTTCCTGGAAATTTTATGTGCGGCAAGCAGCTGAACCAATCAAATGATGCCTTTGGAGGCATGCAACTGTTGACAGCACCAGAGGACCACGAGAATGTTCTAGTGGCCATAAGAATGCACAAAAGCAGCTCCTGATTGGTTCAGCTCCTACCACTTATATTCCTAGGAGTTTTTTCTCTTTTAAAACGGTGCGCTTTTTAAAAAAAGAAACAAATACTCTCTCTGTAAAATCTGTTAGCAGTCTTTCAATGAGATCCAAGTTTCCTGTTCTCCCCAGCCTACAGAGACATCTAAGAAAATATATTAGCAAAGTAGCATCATAGAATGGTTTCTCAGTTCAATCATTATTATAAACACTCTGTTATTTGCATTCATTCTTCCTTACTAATTGCCTCTGGAAAGACTTAGGAAGTTATTAAAACTAAACCAAACAAACCCCATATAGGCAGTAAAATTACTATGCCTACTTTTATTCATAAGTCTCCATTTATCCTCACTTAATAGGACTTCTTTATTTATGAAGGCATTTTTTATATATTGTGTCTGTATGTTAAAACTCTTGCTGTTGAGATGACGCTGTCTCCATTTTTAAACTGTGTTGTTTTTAAAAGTTTATAGACTACTTTTTGTTATCTGCTGAGTTATATTTACCATTTCTTATAATCTGTGTGTATTATACTGTATAGTATAATATGAAACTCTCAGTCCTTCAGCTGTTTTCTTGATTTTTTTTCCCATTAAGTAAAGAAGAGGTGGGCAATCGTTCCTGCATTCCCTTGAAAGAAATGTATTGGGTGCTATACATTAATGATGGCCATAGCGTAAGTAAGCAATGGATGAAATAGATTGAATGTGCTAAATATAGGAACGGGTTGTATGCAGGTTATTTCTGAAATTAGCTGAAGGTTCACATGAGAGTAATGCTATGTATGGTTTTAGGATTGTAGGTTACCCACCACTGAGGACATCTTATTTATGAGAAATTATCACTCCAAGTGAGACAAGGGAAAATTGTGTAAACTAGGGATGCTTTAAGAATTTGATCTTTGCAAATGTTGAAATAAACTGACTTGATCCACACCTCCTATACTAATGGATAATGTATACAACGTCAGAGTTTGTATAACATGATGCAATATACCTCAGCTAAAAGAAAATAAAAGCACGTATTTGAAAAGCATAATCTGAAAATACATAAGAGCTAAGTAAACTGTCAAAAACTATGCCTTAAAATATATAATTTAATATGTGGAAATGTGAATGCATATTGATTATTGATTGACTGCATGCCATCAAGTCGACTCTTAGCAACTGCATAGATACATATTCTCTAGGATGTTCTGTCCCCAATCTGGCCCTTCAGGTTTTTGTGCATGCATTAGCACTTAGATCATGGGAAAACATGGATTTTCATGCATGTAATATGTCACCTTGAGTGCTTATTAGAGTAGAAAGGGAGGGTATACTGTATATTAGAGAAACAAATTAAAAAATGGAGATTTTTTTTTTTAAAGCAGATTGATGCAGAACCTGGATGTGTGGACAAACATGTATGAAAGTGAAACTGATGAGAAATGGAGTGATCCATTCATCCCTATCACTTATTATGATCTCTTCTGCCCCTTTCCAGCATCCCCACAGAAAACTAAGAAATGGTTTCTTAATCTGCCATCATTAGTAGTAGTAGTAGTAGTAGTAGTAGTAGTAATACTATTATCATTAAATTTATTTTATATATAAATAATATATCATATATATTATTATATATTATTTATATAAATAATAATAATATCTATTATTTATATATGTTCTATGTGACAAGAAATGTGACTTGGCTGCAGATAATAACCTGGGTTTTTCTTGGGCATGCTTAATTTTGGAGCATCTAGTGAAAAAAACTAGTGGTTATTTTTATAAATACATGCCATGTGAATGTATATATTTATTTATTCTATATAAATATATACATATTATACACACACACACACACTTCAATCTATCATCTATCTATCTATCTATCTATCTATCTATCTATCTATCTATCTATCTATCTATTCCTATAATGGATTTTGGGTGCTTACAAAATATAATACTAAATTAAAACAATTAAAAACATATAGAGTAGTCATTGATTATGCCACTTCCTCACATAAACATCTTAATTTACATGGCAAAAAGTCTATACTAGGCCTCAGAAGTTTCAGTAGAAAATACATTATAATCTGACTTTTTTTATAAAATCACATCACAGTCAATACATGTGAAAAGTGATAGTAAGTGGCAATAACCTGATACATCCAAAAATGTCTCTGCACGTCCGGTTCCTGCAGTATTGCTAGCAATACATTCATAGTAGCCCTCATCCAACAGGGATACCTTGGCAATCTCCCAATTTACAATAGCAGATTCTCTGCAACACAATAACAGCAAGAAAATATACAGGGTTTCCATTAAAGGTTTCCATAACCTTTAGATTGCAATTTTGTAACTTTAATTGATTTTAACTGTTTTGTAAACCACCCAGAGTCATTTCAATGCAATGGGCAGTGACAAATTTGATAAATAAATAAATAAATAAATAAAAATTATCTTAGAAGATGCACAGATAACACTGAAAAAACCCCAAAAACATAATTTCTTTTGCTTAACTGGTTTTATACCAATATATACGTGTTTATGGCTTTTTTTTTAAATCACATTTTTACATATTTTGCTAATTACATCAATCTTATTGTATTAATTAGGCTAATAATAATGTATTATTAATACATTATTAATAATAATTTTTATTTAATATATTCTTACTATTTATTACTCTGAGAATGAGTATGGACTTAAAAAACCATTTTCCTCTTGCATGCACTACAATTCACACCATTTCTAGTCCAGCTATTCTTTGCAATGTGCTATAAGAGCACTGAACTTTCACCATAATTTTACTCATGCATAGTGAAGGTGACTGTACCTTGTACTATCTCTTCAATTAAACTGAGAGGAAATTACTTACTTGAAAAACTGTTCCATTCCCAGCTTAATTCCATTTCTACTAAAATGAAGAGTAAAAGGTATGAGG
Organism: Python bivittatus; assembly: GCF_059951505.1. Classification (NCBI taxonomy): domain Eukaryota; kingdom Metazoa; phylum Chordata; class Lepidosauria; order Squamata; family Pythonidae; genus Python; species Python bivittatus. The sequence goes on along the minus strand of NW_028277098.1, from coordinate 10,029,526 downwards.
CTGGCTACATGACAAGAAATGCGACTTGGCTGCAGATAGTATCCTGGGGTTTTCTTGGGCATGCTTACTTTTGGAGCACCTAGTGAAAAAAACCCGAAATGGTTATTTTTATAAATACATGCCATGTAAATGTATTTATTTATTCTATATAAATATATACATATTATACATGCACACATGTTCAATCTATCTATTATCTACCTATCTATCTACCTATCTATCTATCTACTCCTATAATGCTAAAGATTAGAATAAATGAACCACAGGGCTGGAGAACCCCAAATCATTATTACTGAATATGTAGAGAAAAAAACATTCCCCACCCCTGCCAAAAAAAAAAAAAAAGCAACCTTAAAATAATTACCAGGAATAATATTAGAAAATGAAACACTTGAAACTCTCTGAAAGAGGTAACCTTCTTTGTCGTAGCCAGTTATTTTAAGGAAGAAGGCTTCATCTGGTGGAATAAAGTCAGAGATATTCCAGATTCCATAAGGGTTCCTTTCAGGAAACGATTTCACAGGAACAGTCTTGAGGGGGTCTCCAGTGACACTTAGCAGTTCTAGACGATCTACTCTAGCTGGAAAATGGATCCCTGTCGTATTGAGCAGAATGTAGGTAGGTATTCCTGTGGACCAAACACAAATTAAGAATTACACCAATTTTGCCTTTTTTCATTTTTATCAGGCAGCATAAGCCTCTGTTTTGTCCCTTTCAGAACTCAGTATATTTTTATTGCTCTATATCAGAGTGGGAAATCTGCAACCTCTGTCCTAAATCTCTTTTTTGCCTCACCAAGCCACTCTGACTATGTTGCTGAATGTTGATGGCAGGTTTGCTAAAAATCAGTCGCAATGTGTTCTGTCTTTTTGAGGTAGGAATGACACAAAAAATATAATATACACTTCAGTATAAACTTAACACAGTTAAACAATACAAAGAAAATCCTTAACCTTCCTTCTAAAAATTCAACAGGCAAATCCAAGCCCATTAAGCTGCATGTGACAATACTGTCTCCTTTGCATTATAAGCCCACCCTCTAAAGTCCTTATTCCCCCAACCTCTGAAATGTTGGCTCTCAGTACTCGAAGCTGTCCACTCAGAGAAAACAAAAGACAGAAAAAGGAAACAGCCATATGGGCAAAACATACCTCTCTTGATTTGGGAGGAAACAGGTCCATGAAGTCAACAGAAGTTGAGCTTAACTCAAATGAGACTTTGCTTTTATATTTCATGAAATACTTTAACCTCTATTAGTTTAGGGAAGTTTAGGAAGGCTCAGTAGTACTATTTAAGATGACTCCTCTAGGAAAAGTTTTTCTCTCCTGGCTTTCTCTATCTATCTATCTATCTATCTATCTATCTATCTATCTATCTATCTATCTTCTATCTAGCTATCAAATCTCTGGCTATCCCATACTTTGCATTAGTTTCTCATAAAAATGATCTAATCTTCCATTTGTTTGGCTAATCTTTACAGCATTAAACAGGGCTGGGAAATGCTATTCTATTAGAAGAAGGACACAATTCAATATAACTTCAAGGCCTTAGAGAAGACCTACTGAAGTCATAATTTGTAATCTAAAGCCAGTTTCCACAGTATTCGGCTGGACTGCCATTATTAGAGCTGTTCACCATTAGTTACAACTAAAAGAAATAAGTAATATTCACAGAATTTTGAAGCAGAAAAATATCCTGTATCCATTTACAAGTTCAAGTCAAGATTGTTCTTAAAATTGAACCCAATTCATTGGAGAAAATAAGACCAAACATTTATCAACATATCTAATTCTATGCTCTACTGAATAATGAAATGAAGTCATTCAATAATAACTTAAACTAGCAACAGTTCTGTAAGGTAAATACTATTCAGATGCAAGCTAGAAATAGTAACTAACCTTGTACTGGTCTGGTAGAAGTCATTTTGAAATCTAGGGTTGGTGTCCTGGAAAATCCAGCTCTGAAGTCAATACTGCTAAGCCCAGTGATACGAATAGAGTGCCGTCCACTACTTGATGCCTACAAAAAGATTGGTGAAGCTATTTCAATGTCATAGTATGAAGGTTTGTGATCCACAAAATTTTATTATAAATTTAGTCTGTAATTCTAGTATGTAAGCAAATTCCACTGAAACAATGGATTTTCCATTTCATGCACAACCCAATGGCCACAAATGCTCTTATTTAAAAGCTGTTCAGTGCTGACACTTAGCATATTTAAGTTTTAGGACAACTGTAAAACCTGGCTGTTAGGAGAACATTCAGATGGGAGCTGCTATAAGCTGCCCTGGATTGGGCTTAGATGTTTATTGTTCTTTATTGGATGTGGTCATTTTTCATCCATTTTTTCATCCATTTTAGTTTTGGTGCTGTTATTTGGTTCTTTTATTATACTGATTTACTATTTTAAGTTCCTTACTGAAAGAATAGTTCAGAGTTCTTCTAGACTGGAGCAGTATATACACCCCAGTAAATAAATAGTCCAATGCATGTCAAAATATGCATCAGATTTCTAACATTTCCTGGTCTGTTAAGCAATATAAAACTTGGCAATAAAGCCTTTGGAATAAGGCTGTTTAGAAGTCAAATAAATAGAAAACCTGCAGAAACCATATATGAATTTCCATAATAAAGAATTTTAATTACGAACCACCCACTCATAAAGTTCTCAAAGCTCCGCATTATTGAAAGAAAAGCAAAACAAGTTGGAGGAAGCCACCAGATATTCAAAATATACTACAATAGTCATAATCCTGGATAATGAAATATAAATAATCCTCATGTATGTAGCACTAAAGTTGATGCAAATCCTGCAATTCTGGGATAAGTAAGCAGAACTGGGCCTCTTAAAAAAATTGAGTTTCTTGGGGTGGGGGTGGGGCAGTAGCCATTTGCTGATTTATCCAAAACTTTAATTCATATGATTCACACCAGGATAATGAAATATAAATGTCAATCTATACAGTGACCCAACTACCAACACCAATTAGAACTGGCCTCAGAGGAAAGAGGAGAATCACCCCAAAACTGTGCCTCCCGCTCCCAGTCCCCAAATAATCTGCTTCCTTTATCCATCGACATACTAAAAACAAAGTGTGGCTTTCTTTGATAGGGCTGAACAAATAACATGTATATGCATGCAGTGAATTAGTAAAATGGTAAACTGCATAAACTGACTTGCAGTTTATAAACTGCATAAACTGCAAGTCAATAAACAGATCATGTATAATTAAAATTAAAATAAATTAAAATTTATTTAAAATTTAAAATAAATTAAAATTTAAAAAATAAAATTTAATAGAAGATAAGAATACTACAAGATTTAAAGAAATATGGCAACCAATATTAGACTACCTGTATACAGCTGAAAAAAGTGAAGAGATGATAATGGGATTTATATACTAAGGAATGAGACAAATAGAAATAATAGTAAGATAAAGGGGAAAATACAGAAGAGAGATTTTCAAAGATAAATGATTAGATATCTATAACTGTGAGAGTCGAAAACCGGTTTCCTCTTTCTCTTTCTCTTTCTCTTTCTCTTTCTCTTTTTTCTTTTCTTTTTTTTTTCTTTTCTCTTTTTCTCCTTCTCTTTCTTTCTTTTTCTTTTTTTTCTTTTTAGTATATTGTAAATGGTAATGTAATTGGAATTGCAATAATTGTAATTGTATTAATTCTTGTTTCTTTTTATTCAGTGTATATGTATATAATAAAGTTCTTAATAAAAAAAAGGATCATGTATAATTAGAATTAATAAAATTAATGTAGAATCTACATATCCCTATATAGTCTTCACAGAGGGGGGAAAAAACTCATCACTATAATTAAATCACATCAAATCTGGAAGTACACATGACTTCACAGCTACCTAAGCTGTTTTGTCTCGCAAAAGTGGTACATAGTAAATATATTAAAAGAAATAGTTGTTTTCCATAAAATTAATGTTTAGGCAATGCACTCAGACAAATCAGTCTGTCTTCTTTGGAAAGGCTGCTATTTATTTCTGTTACTTAACCTTTCCCCTCAGTAAAATCATCACACCAAGGGTTTTCTGGCAAAAGCAAGCAGCTGTCAAGATCAATGGATTAGAGAAAATTATTTCTTTCTTTTTTGACTGCCAGAATAACTCCTGCTATCAAGTGATAATTAGCTGTTAAGTGTCAGCTGGGCAAATACACCAACAACTGATTTCTTTTATGGTTGACACAATGTAAGCATGGGCAATTTATAACAGGATTAAAATACTTAAGGGACTTTCCTTTTTTATCAGGTCATGCAGTTTAATTACCAACAAACTGAAAGGAAAATAGTGTTGTATTTAGCAATGAAATAGTTCAGGATAAGGAAATGAAACTCTTATTTTGTACATATCCAAAGTAGCTTTTGAAATTGTCATTCTCAAACTCTGAGCAAGCTGCCTGTTTTGAGAAGAGACACAATTCTGGCAACTGAAAATCGCGTTGTTCACTGAGGCCAGCCAAAATCTGGGAGACAGATAATGCAAACCCATAATGAGTGGATTCATATAACACATTCAGCCAAAACTGAATAAACCACTGTGAATCAGTCCACAGACTCAGTTCAGATATCTTGCCAGAGCTGATTTCTTACCCAAAACCTTAAACTTTCAAGCTTATAACAGAAAAACAAAATTAATTTGTTAATCTGGTTCATGGGGGTGGGCATTAGTCCCTTCATAAATGCATTCCTGTCTCTCTGACACAACAACCTGTTAAACTTTGAACAGGAATTATCTCCATGGAAATATCCACAATTACCATTTAGGATGTTTCTATCCTGTGCTCAGGCTGGCTTGATTCTGCTGAGACTGAGACATTTTGGCAACAATTGCTGAGAGTGAGACATTTTGGCAACAACTTGCAAAGTATACAGTCCAACAGCAGGTTACCACATCCTTCCCTTGGACAATTCCCCCGTCTCCCACCTTTTTGTCCCGCAAAAGCAACTGCCAATCACTTTCCCTCCTGTATGTCTGTGGGTCTGTGTGGGGGTGTCTTTCTGGAGATACTTGTGTGCGTATATACACACACACATACATACATATGCACACGCACAGAGAAAATTAAATAACTTTATATATACAAAGTGAAAGAATCAAAATGCCCATACATGCAACATGACAAGTAGCTTTAAAAAATGTTTTCTTATTGCCCTGTTTCATTCTTATGGCTTTTAGAGCTATCTTACCCCGACTGCTACAGAAGCACAATGGCTATAACTCTTTGGCCTTGTAAATAGAATGTTTGCTGGCTCAAAACATAGCAGAAACTTTTTAAAATTACTTTTTTTCTTTCTTTCTCTGAGCTTCCTAATTTTCCCTGTGCTCATTTAAAAAAGAAACCAGTGACACACTGTTTCATTGTTTTTCCAGCTACCGGAGGTAGAATAGTTTCACCCCAGCTCCCAAAAGCCCATAGCTAGTTTGTTGGAAGGAGTATTTTAGGAGGACAAGCAATATAAAAACAGTTTCTGCCTTGTTTCAAACCAGGAACCTTTCGTTTGTAAGGAAAGAGTTATAGCTATTATGCTGCCATGGAAATGGTAGTTCTAAAAAGGTATTACAGACTACAGTTACCATTGACTCATTTGAAGAGACATTCTGCCTCTGCAAAATAGCCTATGAATAGTGGAGTTAGCCTGCAACAAACTGAATTGTGTTATCTTATGTGGACAGGAGAACTCAAGACAACATAACTGTCAGCCCTTCAAGGTAGTCTAGACAAGAAGCACACCTAGGAGTTCTAGCTCTATCTTTATTGTAACTTTACAATCTTGTAAGTCTGAAAGTACCTCTCCCCCCATCAACCAAGAAACTAGGGCAATGTTTGCCATGCTTATATTCCTTCTGCAGGCTCAGCTTCCTCTTATCTGACCGTTGCCTAGTCTGCCGATCTTCCTCCTGTCTCCCAAGGTCATTCCCACATACCACTATAGTAACATGGGAAAATAGACTTCAAAAGTAGAGCAAAAAAAAGTGCCCTGAGGTTGTTTTGATGATAAGTGGGGGAATAATACAGGGCAATGTCATCCTGAAAATGTTTATGATTTTTAAATAATTGAATTTATTAAATTTACAGGGATTTGCTTTTAATTATATTAAAATGTCTCGGGTGACAGCATTTCATGCAGTTTTGTTAGATGTGAAAGTGGAATCTGATTTAGTATTTACTGTTAAGAAAGTGCATACAATTTGCTTATGTGTTACTATGGTTATTGATGGCTTTTATGATAAGATTTAAAAGGAAGCACTTCATTAAACTGTGTTGATTCTCTTACTTTTCCATCACTCTTCATGCAATTCGTGTAATCAGAATTAACTTGGAGGCTGTGTGCAAATACCATCACCCTCACCACTTCTGGAATCAACATACCAGCCAAAAGATAATGTTTTTATTGTGCAACAGTTGCCCATTCAGTTGCAGTTTCATAGCTTTCAGTGAAATAAATGGGATAAAAGCATACTAATCTTTGTGAGACTGCAAATTCAGCCTCTTGATTTCAGATGTAAAACTTTCCTGCTTTGTTTGTTTGTTTGTTGGCCTCCTTAGGCAAATGCTCTACTTAAACCTAAGTGATTAGAAGGTAATTGCTCTATTTTCCAGCAGAAAGCCCAAACCTCTGTGACGCACTATATTTTTCCTTTGGAAACACAATTTCTATACATTTGCATCTTTTTTTCCCCAATAAGATGACTTTTTTTTCCTCCCACCAAGTATACAATTCCTTTCCAGGTTCTATATTAGGATAGGATGGATGAGTAATTAATTACAATCAATACCTTTATTAAAGCTGCTAATCCCATTGCAACAAGAAGAATAATTTGTACAACTGATTCTTTATGCTTACATTTATTTACCTAAAGTGGGGATTTAATAGAGACACCTTTTTAAACACAAACTTTTAGTGGCCCATTACTATAATACAAACTGTTACATCCATTCCTGGATAAATGATTTTTTAAAAATCTATTTCTTTAAATATACAGGTAGACCTCACTTAATGACTGCCCTGTTTAGTGACCATTCAAAGTTACGATGGCATTGAAAAAGTAACTTTATGACCAGTCCTCACACTTAGGACTATTGCAGCATCCCACAGTCATGTGATCACCATTTGTGCACTTCACAGCTGGCTTCCAACAAGTGAAGTCAATGGAGAAGCCAGCAGTAAAATTGTCAGTCACAGTCACATGATGTCTCGCTTAACAACTGTGTCACTTAGCAACAGAAGTGATGATTCCAATTGCATTAGTTAAGCGAGGAATACAGGTAATTGCTAACCTCTCCCTCTTAATCCCTGTGTGTTTGTACACTGCTGCTCCCAGCTGCCTCCTGCCTCTCTTTTCCCCTCTTTAATAAGAGCAAAGCCCCTTTTCCTTTTGCATCTCAGAAAAGAACTGGGACCAGACATCAGAACTCTTCACTGATTTCACTGCTAGCTCACAAAACACCACTGAACTTCAGACTTTAAGGAAAGCCTCTGTTTTCATTGTAGGAGGAGAGCCCTATTAGTCTATGGAAGCCAAAAATCAGAAGCACTCTGGTAACACCTTTTTAGATTAACACATTTTATTAAAAGGCAGAAGCTTTGAATAAAATGTGTGAAAAGTGCTACCAGGCTCCTTCTGATCTATACCAGTTGTGACTGATTAAAGTAAATCAAGAACCTTAACTTCAAAAGAGGGACCAGATTAGACTTCACTTGAGTAGTGTTGGGATATTCTGCAGTCACAGTTAAAGGGGAAAGCACAGGCAATGGGGGGAAAGGCATAATGTATAGTCCACTAACACATTTACCTGTCCTCCAGTGAGTGGAGAAGAATGAGTACCACCAATGTAGCTGCTCTTTAAGCTGTATTTTCATTACTTTGGGTATGTCCAACTTTGCCTTTCCTTGAAAACTTCTGAAATTCACAACTATTCAACATTCTCCAGTGGAACTGGCTGTGATTTTTAAGGTGTGTTTCCCATTTTGGGAGCAATGCATGTAGAGATGGAGAGGTTAGGAGACACAACTCAGCAACATGAGCCTTTACAGTTTACAAAAGTTGGCTTGGGAAGCCAGGTCTTTTAACAGCAAAAGACAGCAGTGAAGTGTGGAATAAGTTTGTCGTGCCTGCACCACACTTTTGGAATATCAACACCAGTTACAATTATTATCTTGAGAGGACTGCTTATTGTCAGCTGTACAAAGCTGAGGATATCTCATTTGCAAAACATACATTAGTCGTATGTTTAATACACATATTTTAGACATTTATTTCATTTCATTGAGGTGGTGACAGACCACACTTATGTTTTTCTTTGTCCAAAGAAACCAAAGAGGCATGGAATCAAAATTCCTTCATTTGCTTAAGATGAATTCATCTTAATCTTCTTGCCAAACACATAAATGGGACAATTAATTTGATTGCCTATGGTTTAGTCCCTTTACATAAAGAAAGCATCTAACTGTGGGGTGCCCCCACTTTTCAGAGCCATGATATATCGCTTTTAACCCTATCAGGCCATGAAAATCAAGATAAAACTGGAACCTATTGAAGGGACTTGCCAAGATAGCCACCATTTGCAATAGAACAATTGATGGATTTAAGTATCAATTCTGCAAAAACATCGAGGTTTAGCATAAAGCCCCAAACACTACAAAAGAAAACAAGATCTTTTACCTTCAGTAACAAGAAAGGTACGAAATAAATAAGTAAACAACTCTTTTGACATACATTTTCTATAAAACTTCAGGTAGTAGAAAATAAACTGCAGCATTATTTCATTAATATTACCTTAATAGTCCATGTTCCTGGCTCTGGATCTTTTATGTTCACTACTTTAGCAGAATTTTCAATATTCAGTAATTCATTCAAGCCAGATCCTTTCTTTACAAGTGAACCTATAGTGCAGGCAAAGAATGAGTAAGAATTTTATTTTTATTAGTTATCTCAGTGATGCTCAAATCTGGACCATGTTCTATACAACAGGAGCTAATTCTGTCTTTCTGCAACTTTACTACAAAACATGTTACGTTACAAATGTATCTATTCCATTTGGATCATAAATTCATTCATATATGCTGCACATTTAACCATCTTGCACTAATTTGCATTAATTACACTAAATTGCCGTAATAAGAGTATTCTCAGAAGACAGTGGATTTGTAGAGATTTTTCTATGTCTATATCTTAATCAAGTGAGTCAGTGCTGGATTGAACTAAAGTCTGCAAATAGAAATGGGCTGGAAGAGGGACAACAGATTGAAATTTAATCCTAATAATGTAGTGGTACAGTTAATGGGCTGATCCCAGGTCAAGGAATTAGGAAAACAATCTGCACTAGATAGATCCTTTGAAAAAGCATATTTGTAGATTGGGGGTAGTTCTAGATCCAATTTCTCACTGGACACCAAGTGGTTACAATACCTAGGAGTCTCTATTTTCAGCTCTGGTTGGTTTGCCAGCTACAGCTCTCACTTAATTGGGCCAGATTTATCATAGCAATTCATTTTTCAGTAACTTCATATCTAATAAGCTCTTCATAGGGCTGTCCTTGAAGATTTTGCATAGGCTTCAACTGGTACAGAATGCTCAGTTCTCTGAGAAGACTCAGTTACTGAGCAATATGCTTGATTACTGAGTCTTACTCTGCCTGTTCTCATCTTCTTCATTAGCTACCTATTTCCCTTTTACCGTATTTCAAGATATACTTGATGACATGCAAGGTCCTAAATGGCTTGAGGTGCAGATCCTTGTTGGAATACCTCTTCTGCTATATAAGATCTCAGATATTTCCTTGCTTTATTGAAAGCTAACCTTTTTTCATCCTTCAGTTTACCAGCAGTCATTTCTCAATCATCCAAATATTTATAGGCAATGGCAATGTTGCTGACTTTATTATTTGCCAACACATTGTCAAATGCAGGAAGTGTGCACTGTGTATGGGCAATCAGAAGAAGACTCAAAGGGTATGGAGTCCTTGGGTTTCTCTGAGCTTGGTTGTTTTCTTGCAAATGTTTCATTACCCGGCTAAGTAACATCTTCAGTGCTAGAGTGGAATGCCTATTCAGTAGCACTGAAGATGCTACCTAGTTAGGTAATGAAATGTTTGCAAGAAAACAACCAAGCTCAGAGAACCCCAAGGACTCCACAGTTCAACTACATATATTCTCTTCTACTGATACAGTGAAGTATATTTTTACTGGTGTTATGTTGTTCATGGGTTGTGGCTGAAGTGAATCTGTTACTATTGCTTTCCTGCTAACCTCAGTTTTGTATCTAAATTTAAAAATTAAAATCATTCCCTTGGCCAATATTTATATAAATTGGGTGGAAGGTAGCACTCATTATGAATACCACTAAACCACTTTTATAATCTTCAGATGAAAAATGAGACACCAATCTTCTTTTGAGATCCCAATGTTACCTATCATAGAAAACCTAAAATATTTTTTTTAAGTGAAAGACATGTCTAAGTAGTTTTTAAACTGTTGGGAGTGCTTGCCCATCCAATTGTCATGTCTACTTTTGAACCTTCTTGATTTCTCTTCTAATCTTCTAGTCTTCCTTAATTTTGGAATTGCCATTCTGGTCTCCTACTTTTATTATTCTTATCCTTAAATCTCAATCTCTCTCTCTCTCTCTCTCTCTCTCTCTAACTAGGAGAGTCACATTTACAAAAAAAGAGCTAGTACTCTTTACCTGCCATCCCATAAAATACTTCAAGAAGTTCAGTTAGAGTCATCCAGTGGTAAGGGTCAACACTATCTACTCCAGTTAGATACTGAAAATAAGTCATCCCTGGCTTTCCTCATAAAAGGAAATAGATTAATGTCTCACCCAAAGGGTTATGAATTTCAATTGCTGGAGAAGGACCACTTAGTGACACTGTAACTTCTTTCAGACTAGGATCAAAAGGGATTTGCCAAGAGCTTCCTCCTGAAGTTAAATGATCTGTAGACAAGAGATGAACTTTGGAAGCTTGTACTGCTTCTTCCACCCATTTCAGTACCTGGAAAAGAGAATAAAGCCATAATGTCTTCGATAATCAAATACATTCTCCTTGCAGAATAAGGGTTCTTTTGTACCATGAATGAACTCTTCAGCAGTCATCCAACACCTAGCTTCCAGCATACATGCCCAAATGCCCAAGGGTCGATAAAGAGCCAGTGTAGTATAATAAACTAAGATCAGGGAGACCTATATTTAAGTCCATGAAAGCTCATTGGGAGGCCTATCTCGCAAAGATGTTGTTGCAAAGAAAGGATTGAGAATGGAATACTATATATGTTGCCTTGTGCTCTTGGATATAAGGCATGATTTAAAGCCAATAAATCAATACATAATAAGAGATCATTATAAGGGAGCAGGAGTTATTAAATTAATTAATGAAAATGACATAAATATTAATTTAATTTTTGTTTCCCACCCTTGTTCCCAAAATCTTTAGCACAAAGAGTGCCTATGGAGACTTTGAGACAATATTAGAGAAAGTATTAATATGTCCATTTTTCTCAGGGCATTTCATACTGAGCATTTACCTCAAGATCTTACCTTTTTAAAACAATGTGATTTTTCTGAGTTCCTAGCATTTAAGAAAACAGTTATCTTGCATAAAGGTAAGTGTATCATTATGAGGTAGGAGGGCTACACTGTACTTTGGATTCTGTTTCTAAAATGTGTTTCACAGTTGTGAGAAATGGCAGGGCGGCTTGAAAGTCTTGCAGACATGTACTACATTGGCACTCTTGTGCCTCCAAAGCATGTTGCAGGGATGTTCACAGGATATGGTAAAAAAAAAAAAAAAACTCACAGTTGTGGCCACAGTGGTGCGATCAAAATTCCTGTTTTTTTGTTTTTGTTTTTTTGAAACCCAAACTCTGTGGATAGTGTGGCACTCTGCATTGTTTTATTAGATATATACTGCTAAAAGCAGGATGGTGGCTGGAGACTGAGTTACACAAGGTAACCTATTATTGTTATGTCCTACAAAGTAATTCAGTGTTTCTATGTTCTGTAGTGTACATTTATATGTATGTGTGTGAAACAGAGAGAAAATGACTATAGCAGCAATGCAATTTACTAAGAACTGAGGTAGGTTGTGATACACATATGTACTCTTTCTCTAACATTATGGCATATGTACTTTTTCTCTAGCATTATGGCATGTGGCTGCTAAGAAATTATTTCAGTGTTGTCTCATAAAGTATAAAGTATATCATGAAGACTCCTGAGCTGTTGTGTGTTCCGTAGAGAGCAGAGTTTAGAAGTGAATTGCAAGCTCCATTAAGTGACATTACATATTTGAAGAAAGCCAGGAAAAATATTCATTCATTTATTTATTTAATCAATTAGATTTATATACTCCTTTCCCCTCCAACATGGCACTAGGTACAGGTCTTTTTTTAATCAACTGTGCAAACAGATGTAAATCTGCATTTCCAAAATGCTTCTCATGCTTCATGGGAAGTAGTATGGTAACCTTTTTGACCTTTGTGGAGCATAAGAACCTGAGGTTTTAAGCAGAAACCACAGACATACCGAATACATTGGGGGGGGGGGGAGTATGCATGGAAGTGCTTTTAGAAACTGGATGTCTGTGTATATCCAGAACTAAGATCATCTGTTCAGAAAGAGTCGATACTTCCAAAGCTGCTAGAAGTTATTAGAAGAGGAAACATTCTAGTCAACCCAACCATCCATCCAAGCTTACTTTGCCTCCTTAAGGTCCAAAGCAAAGGAGGTACAACCAAGATAGATACTAGTGCTACTCATTTTGACCAAGCTAATGTACCAAGCAATATCAAGCATGGATTGCTTGTACAAGTCACATTTACTGATTCCAGAGATGTGATGCCATTGCTACTGAACAGTGAATTTCCCCTATTAGTGGCTGCTACTCTTGCAGAAGACAAATAGGCTGGTCATGAAATGGAGCTTCTATCGCTATTATTTTTTTTAAAAAGGCCCCAGGAAAACATATTAGGCCAAAAAAAAAGTGGAAGGAGTAATTCTTCACTCTTGGAAATGCCAAAAGCATTTGCATGATGTTCAATCTGCAGTCAGACAGGGAATGAGGTAATATGGAGCTGGAGAAGGGAATTTTAATGAGAAACAAGACAGAAAGCCTAAAATCTAAGTGGTCTGTGGTCAATTATTGCTTAGACAAATATGCAGTACAAAATTATGACATTTGAATGTAATTTGACATATGTTTTCAATTTAAAACTCTGTGACAAATTTTGCACATTTCCCCCACCCTCATAAATGGACTACATTTATATTTAATGTACAGAGTTAAAAAGTGCAGGGCAGAAGGAAGACTGCATTATATTAGCAAATACAAGGAAACACATTTCATCTTAAAAATGTAAGGCTTTTTATACCCTCATTGGTGAATCAGTTAACATTGGCAGCAATGAATCAAGAAAAGATCATAACCGCTGATTGCTCTTTCGTTTTTACTTATTTTAATGGAAAAGTTGTAACTTTTATTCCTGGATCCAAAGGACTATGCAGCTAGTTCCATGTACATAACAGAATTGTGTACCTCAAATTTATGACCCTTCATTACATTCTAAGCTGCTTTTAAATCCTTGCATAATATAAATACTTTTATTTTATTTTTCAAATGGATGCCAAGAGCATTGCTTTCCTCTGATTGTGTCTTCCTCTTGATTTAGAATAATACCAACAGATTACATAACAAGACAAACGAAGGAAGAATATGGTTTTTGAAAAAAAAGAGAGAGAGAAACTGTTTTTAATAACAATAATAACAACAACCATTAAAATAATTCAAACAAATATGAGTAATAATGTCCAAAGTAAAGTATAAAAATATCCAAGCATCAGTTAGTGGCTGGGGGGTGAGGTGGAAGGGACAAAGAAAGAGGGGACTACTATAATGCCCTTTTTATAGCTTTTTAAATTAATTTTGATTGTTTTGCTTTTTAAACTTTTTTGTCAAATTCCTTTAAGTGTGTGTGTCTGGGTGTGTGGGTGTTGTTTGTATGTTTTATTTAACCAGTTTTTTTAAAAAAAAAGGTTAAAAAAACAATTTTTTCAATAGATTTTAGATCACATTCTTTTCAAGAAGAAATAATATTTTAGAAATGACTTTACAGTATTGCATTTATGTTGTTGGAGATGCAGTTTCATTTTGGTAGGAAGCAACTGCATGTATTAACTCAGCCTTGAGATTTAATGTTGTTAGATGTTTATATGCTATTTCAATCACATGGGAATTGATTTCTGGACAAAGAAAATAAACTCATAATCAAAATACTTATTGTTAAGTATTGGAAGCACAAACATGTGGTCCAACTGTTCAGTGGTTTGGAGAATTGATTAATATTACTGTAATGAATCATAGCTTCAATTTATCAATATATCTATGTCTGTAAATATGTTTTATATGTCTTTTTCAGTTTTTTCTTCTCTTATAAAAATATAATTATTTTTCTTTTTCTTTGCCTTTTGTATTTAGTTAATTAAAAAGTTAATTTTTAGTTAATTAAAAATGAAAAAAGAGAATCATATTTGCAGTAGTATTATTAATTATAAAGATAATAATGAACTAAATATATTCAGTATTCTTATCTGTGTCATCATACTCAGTGCAACATTTCAACTGAGTAAAAGCTATTGCCAACGTTCACTAGATTCGCATGTATACAATAAAAGCATATGGAGTGAAAGAAACAAAAAATTCAGCCTCTCTTGTCCAGAACTTTGTGATACGGTGGTGCAAAACTTGTATTATATTACTATATTGCATCTGGACAGAAGCTTGTTCCAGTTTGATGAGGCCTCAGAATCAAGGTCAAAGAAAGCAATATGGCCACTTTGCCTTAGAAGAGAGGGAGCAGTGTGGCTTTGCAAAGCAACTTCAGTGGGGTATACAAAGCATACCAGAAGCTAACCAACCCTTCAAAGATGTGTACAGCTCAGCCCTATGGCTTATTACCCCTGTTTATCATGAAATATGAATCGCTTTTCTGCGAGATGGGTGGCTATACAAATTGGATTAACAAATAAAAATAAATAAATAAGCATATTCTGTAAATGGAGGACACTGGTTCTAAATATAATCTTTGGAATCTTAGGTACAGGTTCACCAACTACACTTGTAGAAACAGAACAAAAAAGCATTTTCCAATATGGACCCAAGCATACTCCCATGATTAATATGCAAGAATGATTATAACTGTGGTCCAACAACATCTGATGTTTCCCAAGATTTGCCCCGGACTGAGCCACAAATTACTATGGCACTTAGATTTAGATTCTTCTCCCTTGGTTTGTTTGTTTCTAAATTTTAAAAGGCAGAAATGTGGAATAGAAGGGAAATTACTTCATCCTTTCCCTCAGTGTCAAAGAGGTTGTGCACTACTATTTTTTCACAACTCAAACTACTTCACAGGATTGTTGATGAGGAGAAAAAATGGATGAGAGAGGGCTACATATAGAGCTTCTGGAGCAGACAAATAAAAATCTAAATGAATGAATAAGTAAAGCAAAGCCATATAAATAAATGAGGGCTTAAAGTTGTCAGCAACCAATTAAAATTAATCTATCTTAAATTAACTAGGTAACATGTTAGGAAGCCTGACAAATTAAAATAATAGGTGCTTACTTACTAATAGAAAACGTTTGGGCTCAATGCCAGCGAAGCATCTCCAGAGATTCTTTCTCCAGGAAGGATCACAGAACTAAAAATGTCCTCTTTCCAGGCATTACTTGCCTTGCCTCATAAGGTGACAAGATTCAGAGAAGGACCTCTGACAAAGACCTTCAAGTTCAGGAGCATCTATAGGGGCTCAGAATGTCAATCAAGGTAACAGTTACAACTGAGCAATTGTAGTTGCCCTCTTGACTTTTTTGATCCCCCCATGGATGCCTCTGTTTATGTCCAAGAGAGGCTAATATCTTACAAGCGTGTTGACCATTTATTTATGTATCAGATTTGTATGGCCACCCATCTCAAATACAAATACGCCCATCTCACAATATTAAAAAAGATAAAAACATATACAAAAACATAATACATACAGCAGCCAGGAAAAATTATAAAAAACATGAATCAGTCAATCAGCACAACCAAGACATGGGCTCCGTCACACACTTGGGGCCCCAAAGGCTTAAGCACAGAACCAAGTCTCTCCTCACTTTACCATTATAATAGCAATTCTGTGAGGTAGGCTGAACTGAGAGAGAACAATTAACCCCAAACCAATCCCTTAATCACTGCACCACTTTGACTCTTGTAATGGAAAGATGGGGGAATTTATAAAATACCTGAATGATTACAGTACCATATTTACTGTATTTATTTAATTTAAATGAAATGTTATTTAATTTTTCCCTTGATTCCAGCCACACTCAGTTTAGAGTAAACTCCCTGATACACCATTCAAAGGCCAAATTCAGTCCTCAGCACACCCCACTCTAAGTTGCCTGCATTCCTGACTTAGACATTTACAATAATAATAATAAATAAATAATTATATACCACTCAACTCCCAGCAACTCTAGGCTCAAGCCTCAAACAAGAATGAAAAAAATACACTGCAGTGAACTCACATTCCCATCACCACTTCAACATGTTTAGATCAGTGGGATCTGCATCTGCAGAGATTTTATGATCTTTTGCAATAATATTTTGCAATGATCACATCAGAGTCATATATCCATTGTCAGAACCTGCATCAACCAACAATCGTTAATTCACAAAGCATAGCAGTCAATGGGAGTTTGATTGATTTGCTTCTGCCAATTGTGACTAGGGAGGGGGGCTAGTAGTTAATGGTTGTAATAGGAGTAGTACTGGGAGATGGTGAGGAGCTTAACCTTATATGGGCAATGAGGCCGGACCTGATTGCAGGCAAGGCCAGTGGGGGCCTGATGGCCAGGAAGGAGCTATGTATCCCTGGGAGGAAGGAAAGAGGTCACCACCAGGTGAAAAGGAATTGAGGCGCCATGGCAACAAGGGGAGGGGGGATAAAGAGAGGGAAGTTTACCCAGGCTTTAGTTGTAGCAATGTTTTGTTTCAAGCTGCATGTACCACACAATAAAGGAGCATTTATCTGAACCAGGCCTGGTTTCATGAGGATTCTTCTGAATTGGGGTTTGGACTTTGTGGACTTGACATCCATTAGTAACCCAATGATTGTTGATAAGCATAAAATATAAGGTAGATTTTTTTTCTTTCTTAGCTTGTATTTTTAGTTTGTTTGGGGTTGTCCTTTTTCTAATTTTTTAAAAGTTTTTTAAATTTTAAGTTTGTTTTTGCTAATTGTGTATGTATAACATTTTTAGAAAAATAAATAAAAGAAAATGAAAAAAGTAGTGTGATCTGCATCTGATCTGAACATGTAAAAATATATATAAAAATTGGAAGACAATTCAGAAACAGTTTGACCTGGCACAATTTATTATTAAGTCAAAACCAGCTGTATTAGCATCTGTCTGCTTGGAAATCAAGTTTGTAAAGTCAAGGGGCAAATTAGCAAATTTACAGTTCTGTCTAGAGATAAACAATGCAAAGACTAAAGAAAGAAACTTGACATGAAAATTTAACTTGGATATTTTCAGACAGTCTCTTCAAGTATGCTTGAGAGACAGACACAGAGAGAAGTAGTCATCCTAAACATGCATTTGGTCTTGGCAGATTTAATCAACTCAACAAAAGTGTGGATGCTGGCTTAATTTATAGCATCTGACTGATTTCAATTTATACCTGACCCTAATTCTTCCCCCTCAAGCAAGATGGATCCTTTCAACATTCCTCCTCAACTCAGGACAGCTGTTCCTTAGGCAAACAATGCCTTGTCCTGTATTTCCCAAATGGTGTGCCAGGGAGAACTGCTAAGCTGCTGCAAGAAGTGAACTAATGGGGTAATTAAAAGCTCATAAGACCATATTAAAAATCTTGTTAGGTCAGAAGAGGCCTAACTAGGCCAACATCCTGTTTCCTTAGGTGGCCAACCAGATGCCAATGGAAAACTGTTGAGCAGAGCAACAGGAATTCAGAAGCACGGTGCCTCTGATCCTGGGAAAGCACACCATGGGCAGGAAACCCCCAGCCCCCTTGCCAGATGCAAACCAGGAGCCCCAACCTCTTTCCCTGCTTCTCATTATGATCACATACAATTAGGCTTGAAAAAGGATTGTGCGCTGGCACCAAAATGTGCTTTGTTCCTCCTATTATTCCCCAAATACCTCTATGGACAGACACACACCAGAGTAGACCTTCAGCTGAAGCCAATGGAAACTTTCTCCTCCAGGTCCAATTGTAATATTGTAATTAACTGGGTTAGTCCTGGAGATGGAAGGATTAATTCTCCCTGTGTGCTACCTGACTCCTATTTCCCAGCATATTCTCCAGTGTGGGAATTAGGAACTGAGTAATTCTTCTTCAGCTGAATTTTTTCAGGCTTAATTGCAACCTGTGGGAAAGTATTAATGAGATATATCAGAACTGAGTTTATTTTGGGTGTATCTGTAATACATTTATGATACTGGGTAAGAATTAATGGCAGAATGTTGAATGGATGTCTGTATGTGTGTATGTGTGTTGTATGGGAGGCAAAGAAAGAGAGATTGGAGGGGATGCAGAGGTATCTGAGCATATGTGTGTGAGAGACAGAATGTGTTATGGCTCCCACATCTGGGCTGCAAAACTCCAGACACATACTAGATGGCAGCAAAGTATTAAAAGTTATTATCACATTGCTGCCTCAAGGGAGGTTCGCAACCCTGGGGGTGGCTGGTAGCCTGAGGATGGTCTCTCCGCCTTTTTAGTTTGCACTGGAGTTGTAACTTTTTAGCTTCATTTTAACCTTTTGTAGTTTTTAATCTGCATATTTTTCTAGGATTTTATAGTTTTTTACCTGTAACTCCATCTAGAGTCACTTGTATAGTGAGATGGGCGGCATATATAAATATGAATAAATAAATAAATACCAAAATGCTAATTCTACTCAGTCTGGACAACTAGGCAAGTAACTGTTTCCAAGCAAGATGTAATTCTTATTATTTTTAATTTTCAGAATAAATTTGGCCTCTACACTTCCTTGTAAGGTTTGCCTCAATGAGCAAATAAACTGGTTTAATGTACATGTCCCTGAGATATCCATTAGCAGTTCTAAAAAATTCCAATGAAAACTGATTTGCATAGATCGCTTTTTCCCACTCTCCTCTCACAAAGAAGAAAGACCTTCACACACACAGCGCTAAAGCAATCCAATCTTCCAACCTACTCATAGCCATCCTTTCCCCATCTGCTATTATACTGGAGCCTTTCTGCTTCAGGAGCAAACAAGCCATTCCAGTTTATTGGCTGCAACAGAGGGACTTGGCCTGTGTTATTACTTTTTTCCTTCAGGCAGGAGTGGGGAAAAAAATGTTCTATGATCAGCCCCAGGCTGCAGTGGAAATGTTTGATCCAATATAGACTCCTGACTGATGACTAGTTAGTTGCTATCCCAGTTTCCTTGTTATTTTTCAACACAACACCCCAGATGTTCTTTGTCACAGACATAGAAACCTTAATATCATTAAAGTATCCTCATGAATAACCAAATATAGGGAGAGGGCACTGTATTAATTAGAAGTGAGATGGATTGCTTAGGTAAAGGGCAGTTCAGTGGGACACAACCCAGTGAACATATTAGCTCTCCACCCACCCGTCCCAGGGCTGAGCTCACTTCCCTGAGGGACAGAAAGCTGCTAACCTTATGAAGTGGACTTCTGATGAAGCCCACTGTATACACAAACCATATTATTGGATGACTCAAAGTGAAGAGCGGCCACATACAAACAAAAATTATATACTTGATCCTTCACAATACTTTCTCATATCTCAGGAATTAAGCTCATATTTCAGTCAAGGCCAAGCCTATCAAGCGTGGCTTATCTAAAGAAGCCTTCCTTTACTTAGCACAAATTTAAGTTATGAAAACTTCCCTGAAATTGTTCCAGCCCTGACAGTTGTACTTAGGATCTTCAAGTCAAGAAACAAAAAGCATGATCTCTTTTTGACTCATCACTGAAACTTTGGAATTTTTTTAATGGTGCAAGAGTATGTGCTTTGCAAGGTAGAATCTGATGTGCTTCTTAATTTAAAGCTTCCAAATTAAATATCAGCTTCATTTTTACAGGCAGCAATTTGTTCCAAAATATCCAGCAATTACTTGGCTGAGATAGGATTTGAAATCAGGTTCAAAGTCTTTTTCTAAGCTCTATGTCCCACTGGCCACTTGGAAACAAATATAGGCAAAATGTTAGAAATACAGAGGAACATGACAGACAGACAGAAAAAGCTATGTGTCTTAACAAACAATAACCTTGTATTCTCATATTTATGAAGGGCTAGGGTTAGGGTTAACACATGGAGTTAGTCAGTTTTCCAATGAAGGAAATTTTTGCCATACTTCTTATCTTGCAGGCCCTCAACTCAGTTTAACTATTTCATTTCCACGTGACAGGAATAGCATCTGCAATCCATTTTTTCTCTGTCTATAGAGGTTTTAGATAAAGCTCATGGAACTTCCAGTAACTTGATGTTTATATGTGCATTATTGAGAACTAATCTTGTTTCATCCCCTCCTACCCAGTTTAGTAATATTTATTTACCGTACTCTATGTATCTATTAAATGTGTATGGCCACCCTACTCCATAATGGCTCTGGGTGGCCATCCCAGTCACAGCCATTCAGAAAGGCTTTTGCATGCAAGATGACTGCCATGCAGCCCCCATAACTCTTGAAAATGTTATTTAAATGTCAGATTACTGACATACCATTTGCACACAGCTGAGAGAATGGCTTTGAAAAGACACATTTATATAGTCTTCCCTAACCTCTTTACCTCATAGCAGCCTCTTGGAAGTTTCCTCCCCATCCCCCTTTCAAATTACTAGAAAAATGTGCATAACTCCATTTAAACAAATACAAGGACTCGTGAAGAAGAGAGCTAGCAAGTTATTTGATTTCATCTTATTTTAATAGAGATGGGGGTAAAGGGATTTTTGCTATTATAAGACCCAATGCTCTGTGGGTGTCAAGCCCCTAGCAGCGACTCATAATCAAAAAGACTAAATTCATACTATCCAGATTTATTGAAAAGAAAAAAAGGGCTATAGAATGTTGGAAACCAGATATTGTACTTCAGCATCCCTGTCACCAGTAAGTTTGTTAGGGGAGGGACTCTGATCCTCTTGTTGACCACTCCTTGAAGCAGTGGGAAGGTTGCTGCTTGTTCCCCTGATATGGGAGGAAAGTGCAGATTTTCCCCACCTGTAGTACTTAGCAAGCTGCCATCCACATTTCCAGGATCTGAGAAGTCCATGGCAATGAGCAGGCTCAAAGAACGTCCAGGCATTAGCCAGTTTGGAGGTTTTAGAGTTATAATAATATAAGGTGCCTACAATTATAGCACTGTGAAAATCAGCATAGATCTGAAAAATGTAAAGACAACTTGGAAACATTCCTAACTTGATTGAAATGTACACTGTACAGATTTGGGATCAAAAAGGCTGCTGATCTAAAAAAAAAAAAAGATGTAAGATGCCATTTCAACTCTTTATTGGGTGAGATAATCCATGTCACTAATCCCCAGAAAGCAACCACAATGCTAGAGAAAAGAGTTGGAAAGGATTAAACATTTGCACAACCCAAATCTTTTAAGAAAAATAACTTCCTTTAGCATCTGCTACTTTTGTCCTTCAGGTTTTGTCCTTACTGCCCATTAAGCATAGAAAGTTTAGGTGTCCAATATTTTTTTTTTCATTGGGTAAAGCTCAGTTGCCAAAAAAAGATTGGCTATTGCCAGTGCTGTCAGTATTATATATGGGACAAGAGTGGTACTGCCAAAACAAACCATAAGACCTACCACTGCTATTTTTGCATCCCAATTCAGAACAGATCCCAGCTCAGAACAGATCCAGGCATTGAGCAATAGTCTCTTCAAGAACACTTCCAAAATCAAGCCACCTGAATAATTCAGCATTACTACTTTTTGAAGAATACACACTAGTTGGACTCTAAAGCAGCAGTTGTGGAGAATTACATTATACCTCCTTATCTATACCTTGGTTTATGTTTTTTGCTTTGTAGGACAAGATTGAAGCTGAGGTTTTTCCTGTAGGAATGTAGGTCTATTGTGAATTTTGTACAAGTGCCAGACTACAGCTTGTTGAATCTAGAACAGTGGATGCATAATTCACAAATTTTCTCCACGGATTTAAAAAAAAAAATCTTCTGTCAAGTCATCACTTGGAAAGTGTGCTGAAACCTGGAGAACATGTCTACAAGTTCAATTCCCTGTCATTTATTTTGGGTCACAACAGTTTTTAGCAAATATTAAGCCAACCAAGAAAAATCTATAGCTAATTCTTTCAAAAAATTTTCTCCCATGATAGAAAAAAAATGCAGTATGTTCAGGTCAGAGAAAAGAAACAAGTTGCATACAATATACAATTTCTGCCATAAAATGTGTAGATGGCCTCTGGCTTAGAAGGCTTTTAAAAAGGATTAGAGAAATCAATGGATTGCTAGTCTAAGTTCTGCATATGTGTTGCTGTGTAAAGTAGTAAAAAACCTTGTGGGCACCTGTCAGATGTGCTAACACTTCATGTAACCTCATGCCCTCATATCTATCTCAGTAAAGGGATGAGATTGAAGAGATAAAGAGATGTCATTTATATTAAATGCAACTGTTTAATTCAGATTCTGACTAATGCTACAGGAACTACAGGATAGTTCATTTTAATTTAGGACATAGGAAAGAAGGAGAAAATGACCAAGAACATGAGGGCTCAGTAGGCCTAGGAGGCCTTTCCTTCTTGGGGCCTTCTGTCTCATACTTCTCCAGTTTCTCTAGAATTGTTGAGCTGAAAATATACCTAATGGTGCCCCATATTCCTGTGGCTGCAGAAAGGTTTCAGAATATCTTTGATATGCCTGACTGACAGACCCAACAACAGGCACAAGGCCCATCAGCCCTTCTCCCAGATTGGGCCATTAGGAATAAACATCAGGAAGAATTGGGGAAAGCCAATCTTTCCCTATGGTGGGGAAGACGTTTTCACCATTTTCATCTTTTTCCTCCTCCCCTTTGACTGCTCTGCGTTTTCCACCTTCCATTTGCCCTTTGCCTATTTCCCTCCTTAACTTTCCTGCCTTCCCTCTCTCTTTCTGAGTTTTGTACTGTTTTTCTTTTTTGTTTCTACCCTTTTTGTTTCTACCCTTCCACTTCTTCCTGCACTCTCCCACTTTCTCCTCCTACCTTCTCCATCTTTCTTCTTCCTTGTTCTGCCTCCCCCTGTTTCTCTACCAGGATGAAATCAAAACAAAATGAATCATCTCACAGGATCACAGTGAAAGCAGAAGCGACCAATTTGTCATTCACGGTGATATTATTTGATTTTTGTTGGTCAGAGTTCTTCAACAGATACCTGCATAAACCAACCTTCTGGATTAGGGCTGATCCAAAAGAGCTTAGAATTTGATTGAGTAAAGTAGTATCTTCTAATGGGAGGGAGGGTGGTTTCATTCTTCAGTCTTTCACTGTTTACTACCTTCTGTATGATTCACATAGCTGCAGCTACCATGTTTCCTACTGTTAGCAAATTCCATTTCTTCCCCACAGGACTCTAAGGAGGAGTCCTGCATTGAGTCTTCCTGCTTTCTGATGGATGCTACTGGTGGTGTCTATCAAGAATCCAGGAGAGAGAGGCTGATTTTTTTCCCCCTCATACTCGAGTCCTCCACAAAGTAATGTTGTCTACAGCCAGGTGAAGATTTGCTGCTACTGCTGAATTTGGTAAGCATTTTCCCACCAATCTGCATCCCTGCCTCAAATACCACAATGCTAGAGGGTGGAAAAAAGGGTCTTTCATTTCAGTCCTAACAAAAGTGGATCATTTTCAAGTTAATAATAGTATTTACGTTTAATCCATATCTAACACTGCAGATAAGAGACTATATGTTTCACAATTCCCCACTGTGACAGAACAATCCATAGAACACAGGAAAAACATGATCATGAACTGACATATATTTCACCCATTTTTAAGTATCACTGATTTCAGTGGGGCAGATAAGGATCTTCTCAACATTTTCTGTGAAACTAAGATCATTTATAAGTGCTTGTGTGGAGTACACCTAACATTAGTGTTAGCATGGCATATATCCTACTGAATTCAATAAGGCTTACTTCCACACAAGCACACTCAGAGTCTCAATCTCTTTTTTCTGGGATGTTTAATTGCATTTTATCACTTTTTAGCAAAGTTAGAGATTAAACACCATACTTTGATATGATTCCTCTCCCATGCACTCCTTCCCTCCCATACAAATACGCGTATCTCTCAGCAACAAAATAAGACAAAGCCTGTCATCTGAGATCAATGTATTAGTATGGTTGTGAACATTTATCTACAGTATAACCAAAATATGCTACATTTTTAAAAAAACTAAACCAGACTCAAGAATCCTTTTGAGTAAATGAAAAAATGCACTGCTTTGTACTGAATCAAAAAATAACCTATCTCACAACTTTTTGCCTTTGACTGACATTAATCTCCAAAGTTCCAGGCTCAGATGGGGAACATTGAGATATGTAGATATAAATAAACAAATAGCAACCCATATAATTACATATACACTCAACAGGATATTCCATCCTTGGATATCTGTCACATATAGCTTAAGCAGAGGTCACTTGCCATGTTACAAACTGAGTTAAAAAACAACAACAACTGGGAATCCAAGAGTTGAATTGGGATCTTTTGTATCAAGGAATGCTCTTTGCCACTGAGTTACACTATGCACAATATCCCTGAGGTTCTGTTCCTGTAATATTTATTTTCACAGTGCCTGAGTTTTGCCAGATTAAACAGTCTCTCAAAATCTAGCACCACTGCAAATCCAAAATCAACAAAATCAAGTACAGCCTTAAACCCTAATGCATTTGAGGGTAGGCTATCCTAAAGAAAGCCAGAAGCTAATATATGTTCCAAATTGTCAAAACAAGGTAAGAGGGGGGGAAAAGTATGTGATGGGTTTGGGGAATTGGTCTAGAAGGTCCCTTAAAAAGCTGTGGTTCCTATGATAAGACCAGAGCAAAGACTTCTTGTGCTTCACATATGGTTCTAGTAAAATGACACAACATTGTTCCTTGGAGACTGATTTCTCAAACTGTTTTCTTTTTTGGGGGGGGGAGACTTTTGTGGAAAGGGTCTTCCCCTCCGAGGAGTGTGCTCACTCATTTGGTCTGTGTAGGGCAAAAGTTGAGAACTTATTTTGCCCTGAAGTCCAAATTGGCTGTCAGCAGGCATGTTGAAGCTACTTCTGACCACATCTGAAGTTGCCATCACATAATTTTCTATTTATGCATACATATATTCAGTTTATAGGCTGACGTTTCCCATGTACAGTGTAGCATATACACAAAAGCTATAGCTTTTGAAGCCAAACAGAGACCAAGCTGAGCTGGTAGCTCTAGAAGCATGCTTAAAATTGAAGGATCCACTAAAAACATAATGGTGAACCTTTTATTATCCTTAATTTATATATTTATGAATATATTCAAAGTTTGCAAAATATCATATGCTTCCAATGCTGTCACTCAAAGAAAATAAAAAACTTGGATAACAAAGATAAGCATTCCTAGAAGACTTGGGTCATCAGTGTGTAAGAGAACTGAAGTGTGAACTTCAGCTTCAGAATTCTAACATATCTATAGGCCATCAGGTTGAGGAATGTTGCTCCTGGGAGCTTCTTATATGACTGGCTATGAATACTGTACTAAGCTGCAGTCTTTCACAGTGTGGAGTTCTGCACAGGAGTATCTAATCTTTCTTTGTTCTGGAAGAAAGACAGTGTTCAATGGAATCAGGAGGCCCTCCGCACGGTCACCCATACCCTTGTCACCTCCGGGTTGGACTACTGCAACGCGCTCTACATGGGGCTACCCTTGAAGAGTATCCAGAAGCTACAGCTGGTGCAGAATGCGGTGGCGCGGACAGTTCTCAATGTCCCTAGGACAGCACATATAACACCACTGTTGCATGAGCTGCATTGGTTGCCAGTTTGTTTCCAGGTCCAGTTCAAGGTGTTGGTCATCACCTTTAAAGCCCTTCATGGCACAGGACCAGGTTATCTGAGGAACCATCTTGCCTCGGTTGTTTCAGCCCGCCCACTCGGTCCAGCAGAAGGGGCAGGTTGCAGACCCCACCAGTCAAGGAATTCCAATTGGTGGGGTCTAGGCAGAGGATATATTTATTGCGGAGAGCTAGGAAACCATATATATATATCTTGGAATTAACACATATAAAGGGCAGGCTTCCTGGGTTTTGTTAACACAGAACTTCATATATATCCATAATGATAAATATATTTATTGCGGAGAGCTAGGAAACCATATATATAAGCATATATTATATATGGTTTCCTAGCTCTCCGCAATAAATATATTTATCATTATGGATATATATGAAGTTCTGTGTTAACAAAACCCAGGAAGCCTGCCCTTTATATGTGTTAATTCCAAGATTTGAATCATGGGTTTCTTTCTCTCCACCTTTGAGGCAATTGCCACATGGCTGCTCCTTACCTAGCCTTGGAGATTTCTGCCATCTGTCCCTTGTTTACAAAATGGCTTTCTTTGGGACAAATATCAGAAATTCCTGCCTCACCACTTTCAACTCTTACAATGGTAATGGATGCTACAGCTCTCGCTTGTGAGGCGAGAAATAAGCCACAGTTCCTGATTTCTACTTATCATTAGACCTTAAGATTTCTTTAATTGCTCTAGCTGGCAGAAGAAAACAAACAGAACCAATCACGCAGCTTCCAGATAATATATTAATATATATACTACACAAATCCCCACTTCCATATATGGATGTGCTTCCTGTTAAATAGCAAGCTATATAAATTCCTGGTTTCAATGTATTTAACAAAAACTTATTGTAACAGACATTACACTTCCAGTAATAATATATACTGCTCTATAATCAGAAAATATGCAAAATGTCCTGATCAACATGTCCTAGAATTCATGCATGGAACAATAACACTGTCAAAACTCTGACTACACAGACTAAAATTCCACGCACTTAAAAAAAAAACATATTTACATTGTTTTTCTGAAGAATACCGCAGACAGCTGATGGAATATTGTATACACAGCGGAATCCAAGAGAATGTTTACAGTTATGGCAGATGATTCAAATTATCCAAATTAACAACATGTGCCTTTTGGATTCTGCAAATTCAATCATGAGTGCTTGCAAAATGGCTATTGTCTATAACAACAATGTGGAACCTTAAAGTCCTTGAAAGAGATAAAAAGTTAGTGCCTTTTTTTAACACACCTTTATGATGTTTTAGTAAAGATTTGTATGCAGGAAACCCAAATCTGTAGTGAAATTCTGCTTAGCTGCAAACACAATTATTCAGAGATAAGCAAATCCATAGAGCTCATTCAATCAATCAAATTATACTCCTGGAATATTATGCTGTGGTTTAAAAAAAACAATTGCACACCACAAGAACGTATTAACTGTTAGCCTAAAAGTAGCTACAAGACCCTTCTGCATGCATCCATCGGGAAGGTTAGTCTCTGAATCTCTGTTCTGATCCTGCTACATTCTAATCAAGCTCTGCATTTCTACATTATTTTGAGAATGGACATAACTGGATTGCTCAATCTCTCATAATATGCAGACACAACAGAATTATCATAATTATCTTAATTATCTTAATTAAGACAATTATCTTAATTATCTTAATTAAGACAATTATCAATTGTCTTAATCTCGAGCAATTCAAAGTCCCAAATTACCAGTTCACCATTCCATTGTTTCATATATGACTACACTAGTCTTAATCTTTCCTGATGGTTGCTGTTCCCTGTTAAACAGTTGTTATTCTGCTACCTACAGTTTCAAAGGAAACCTCCCCATGAAACAATTCAGTAAAAATTAGTAACAAAGTTTGACTGTATTTATTTGGGTGTAAGTAAGGACACTGGTTTTTGATTCCACTTAAGAGATTATTTTAATAAATGTAGGCTGATTAATACCATTTACTGCTGTTGAACATAGTCACATATATACTCTGCATACTCTGAAACTTTAAAGATTTACTGCTTTTTAAAATATTTAATTGTCATCTGTCTCCAGTGCTTCCGTGCTCCCTGCCCCACCTATACTATCTCTCTCTTTATCCATATGCCTTCTCACAGGATAATTGTGAAAAAAATTACTCTGTTCCAAGAAAATGTATACCACAAAAATGTTTATTCTTCAAAAAAATGCTACAAGGTTCTTCAAAAAGTGCTATTTCTAGTTTTGCATTAGGCTGGCTTCTTTCCAAGCAGGAAGTCAGGGTCTTAGGATAAGTCAGTGTTGTCCAAACTTGGCCACTTTAAGATGAGTGGACTTCAACTCCCAGAAGTTGGCTGGGGAATTCTGGGAGTTGAAGTCCACTCATCTTAAAGTGGCCAAGTTTGGACAACACTGGGATAAGTGGTTTTGTCGTAGACTACATTGGGTCCAGCGACTAATGGTTGACAGCCTCAGTGCTTCAAATGGAAATTGGCATAAACAAAAATAAAATTAATTCCCAAGATGAACCCAGGATTATGGCAACATTTTCTTTTGTGACATGCTTTTGAGGCTGGAAACTATATCAAAGCCAAGAAGCTATACTAACTGAAATCTATGTTCTGAAAGCATCTGAAAAACTGTTCCTGTATAATCATAACATGAAACTTGCATCCCAGAATAAGATAAGCCAAGCTTGGGGTATAAGCAAAAAAGATTACTCTGTTATAATGGAAAGACAATGCCATTCCAGATTTACCATGTTGGATTGTTGATGTATCTTATCATATGTCTCTGCTTATGAGTTGGCTGTCTACTGATATAATAGAAAGACTGCCAATATTACTTTGTGTGGTCAAGGTTTAATGCTAAAATGTTTAAACATTATATATATGTCTCAGAACATTTGTATTCATTTTGGACTTTTGCTGGGCAAGTCCAAGTGAGTTGCCTGAGGCACAGTCTTGTGAGGTTATCTGGACTGAGTTCAATTCTGTGACACCCAAGGAAGTGAACAAGGTCATCCAATCTATTAGTTCAGCCATCTGTCTGTTAGATTCTAGCCCCTTCTGGGTCGTTAAAGCAGCCCAGGAGATGACCAAAGGATGGGTCCATGCACTGGTATTACCCTCTTTGAGAGAAGGGGTGCCCTGCTGGCCTCGAAGGAGGTGGTGGTATGCCTCCTCAAGAGGTCATCACTGGCACCCACTCTCCTGGGGTTCTGGAAAGCTCTTAAGACCTGGCTCTGGTCCCAAGCCTGGGGTTAATGTGGGTCCTCTGTGGTGGTTTCATGTTATTGTTATGGTTGTTTTAGTCTGGGCTGTCAGGGTTGTTTTAATGTTTTAAACTGTTTTTACTGTATTTTACTGTATTATATTTTTTATTTTTTTTTTTTTTTTTTATTT